>NC_079157.1:15020201-15022701 GCF_947563725.1 Argiope bruennichi | reverse complement strand
TTCCTTATTCATCGAAACGTAATTGTTCAAAAAATTTTGAGTTTGGATAAACATAACATCAGGGGGCACCCGGGTTTGAACCGAGGACCTCTCGATCTGCAGTCGAATGCTGTACCACTGAGCTATACCCCCGCTGCTCTGCCTCAATTGGAATGATATTTCCAGATTAAGCGAGATATCTGTCTGAAACAAAACGCTTTCTCTGGATTCCTTATTCATCAAAACGTAATTGTTCCAAAAATTTTGATCTTGGATAAACATAACATCAGAGGGCAACCATGTTTGAACCGAGGACCTCTCGATCTGCAGTAGAATGCTCTACCACTGAGCTATACCCCCGCTGCTCTGCTTCAATTGGAATGATATTTCCAGATTAAGCGAAATATCTGTCTATGAAACAAAACGCTTTCTCTGGATTCCTTATTCATCGAAACGTAATTGTTCAAAAAATTTTGATCTTGGATAAACATAACATCAGGGTGCACCCGGGTTTGAACCGAGGACCTCTCGATCTGCAGTCGAATGCTCTACCACTGAGCTATAACCCCGCTGCTCTGCCTCAATTGGAATGATATTTCGAGATTAAGCGAAATATCTGTGAAACAAAACGCTTTCTCTGGATTCCTTATTCATCGAAACGTAATTGTTCAAAAAATTTTGATCTTGGATAAACATAACATCAGAGAACACCCGGGATTGAACCGAGGACCTCTCGATCTGCAGTCGAATGCTCTACCACTGAGCTATAACCCCGCTGCTCTGCCTCAATTGGAATGATATTTCCAGATTAAGCGAAATATCTGTCTGAAACAAAACGCTTTCTCTGAATTCCTTATTCATCGAAACGTAATTGTTCAAAAAATTTTGGTCTTGGATAAACATAACATCAGGGGGCACCCGAGTTTGAACCGAGGACCTCTCGATCTGCAGTCGAATGCTCTACCACTGATCTATACCCCCGCTGCTCTGCCTCAATTGGAATGATATTTCTAGATTAAGCGAAATATCTGTCTGAAACAAAACGCTTTCTCTGAATTCCTTATTCATCGAAAAGTAATTGTTCCAAAAATTTTGATCTTGGATAAACATAACATCAGAGGGCAACCATGTTTGAACCGAGGACCTCTCGATCTGCAGTAGAATGCTCTACCACTGAGCTATACCCCCGCTGCTCTGCCTCAATTGGAATGATATTTCCAGATTAAGCGAGATATCTGTCTATGAAACAAAACGCTTTCTCTGGATTCCTTATTCATCGAAACGTAATTGTTCAAGAAATTTTGATTTTGGATAAACTTAACATCATGGGGCACCCGGGTTTGAACCGAGGACCTCTCGATCTGCAGTCGAATGCTCTACCACTGTGCTGTACCCCCGCTGCTCTGCTTCAATTGGAATGATATTTCGAGATTAAGCGAGATATCTGTCTGAAACAAAACGCTTTCTCTGGATTCCTTATTCATCGAAACGTAATTGTTCAAAAAATTTTGATCTTGGATAAACATAACATCAGGGGGCACCCGGGTGTGAACCGAGGACATCTCGATCTGCAGTCGAATGCTCTACCACTGAGCTATACCCCCGCCGCTCTGCCTCAATTGGAATGATATTTCCAGATTAAGCGAAATATCTGTCTGAAAAAAAAACGCTTTCTCTGGATTCCTTATTCATCGAAACGTAATTGTTCAAAAAATTTTGATCTTGGATAAACATAACATCAGGGGGCACCCGGGTTTGAACCGAGGACCTCTCGATCTGCAGTCGAATGCTCTACAACTGAGCTATACCCCCGCTGGTCTGCCTCAATTGGAATGATATTTCCAGATTAAGCGAAATATCTGTCTATGAAACAAAACGCTTTCTCTGGATTCCTTATTCATCGAAACGTAATTGTTCAAAAAATTTTGATTTTGGATAAACATAACATCAGGGGGCACCCGGGTTTGAACCGAGGGCCTCTCGATCTGCAGTCGAATGCTCTACCACTGAGCTATACCCCCGCTGCTCTGCCTCAATTGGAATGATATTTCGAGATTAAGCGAGATATCTGTCTGAAACAAAACGCTTTCTATGGATTCCTTATTCATCGAAACGTAATTGTTCAAAAAATTTTGATCTTGGATAAATATAACATCAGGGGGCACCCGGGTTTGAACCGAGGACCTCTCGATCTGCAGTCGAATGCTCTACCACTGAGCTATACCCCCGCTGCTCGGCCTCAATTAGAATGATATTTCCAGATTAAGCGAAATATCTGTCTGAAACAAAACGCTTTCTCTGGATTCCTTATTCATCGAAACGTAATTGTTCAAAAAATTTTGATCTTGGATAAACATAACATCAGGGGGCACCCGGGTTTGAACCGAGGACCTCTCGATCTGCAGTCGAATGCTCTACCACTGAGCTATACCCCCGCTGCTCTGCCTCAATTGGAATGATATTTCGAGATTAAGAGAGATATCTGTCTGAAACAAAACGCTTTCTCTGGATTCCTTATTCA
>NC_079157.1:15015201-15017701 GCF_947563725.1 Argiope bruennichi | reverse complement strand
GTTCAAAAAATTTTGATTTTGGATAAACATAACATCAGGGGGCACCCGGGTTTGAACCGAGGACCTCTCGATCTGCAGTCGAATGCTGTACCACTGAGCTATACCCCCGCTATACTGCCTCAATTGGAATGATATTTCCAGATTAAGCGAAATATCTGTCTGAAACAAAAAGCTTTCTCTCAATTCCTTATTCATTGAAACGTAATTGTTCAAAGAATTTTGATCTTGGATAAACATAACATCAGGGGGCACCCGGGATTGAACCAAGGACCTCTCGATCTGCGGTCGAATGCTCTACCACTGATCTATTCCCCCGCTGCTCTGCCTCAATTGGAATGACATTTCCAGATTAAGCGAGATATCTGTCTATGAAACAAAACGCTTTCTCTGGATTCCTTATTCATCGAAACGTAATTGTTCAAGAAATTTTGATTTTGGATAAACTTAACATCATGGGGCACCCGGGTTTGAACCGAGGACCTCTCGATCTGCAGTCGAATGCTCTACCACTGTGCTATACCCCCGCTGCTCTGCTTCAATTGGAATGATATTTCGAGATTAAGCGAAATATCTGTCTATGAAACAAAATGCTTTCTCTGGATTCCTTATTCATCGAAACGTAATTGTTCAAAAAATTTTGATCTTGGATAAACATAACATCAGGGTGCACCCGGGTTTGAACCGAGGACCTCTCGATCTGCAGTCGAATGCTCTACCACTGAGCTATACCCCCGCTGCTCTGCCTCAATTGGAATGATATTTCCAGATTAAGCGAAATATCTGTCTATGAAACAAAACGCTTTCTCTGGATTCCTTATTCATCGAAACGTAATTGTTCAAAAAATTTTGAGTTTGGATAAACATAACATCAGGGGGCACCCGGGTTTGAACCGAGGACCTCTCGATCTGCAGTCGAATGCTGTACCACTGAGCTATACCCCCGCTGCTCTGCCTCAATTGGAATGATATTTCCAGATTAAGCGAGATATCTGTCTATGAAACAAAACGCTTTCTCTGGATTCCTTATTCATCGAAACGTAATTGTTCCAAAAATTTTGATCTTGAATAAACATAACATCAGAGGGCAACCATGTTTGAACCGAGGACCTCTCGATCTGCAGTAGAATGCTCTACCACTGAGCTATACCCCCGCTGCTCTGCTTCAATTGGAATGATATTTCCAGATTAAGCGAAATATCTGTCTATGAAACAAAACGCTTTCTCTGGATTCCTTATTCATCGAAACGTAATTGTTCAAAAAATTTTGATCTTGGATAAACATAACATCAGGGTGCACCCGGGTTTGAACCGAGGACCTCTCGATCTGCAGTCGAATGCTCTACCACTGAGCTATAACCCCGCTGCTCTGCCTCAATTGGAATGATATTTCCAGATTAAGCGAAATATCTGTCTGAAACAAAACGCTTTCTCTGGATTCCTTATTCATCGAAACGTAATTGTTCAAAAAATTTTGATCTTGGATAAACATAACATCAGGGGGCACCCGGGTTTGAACCGAGGACCTCTCGATCTGCAGTCGAATGCTCTACAACTGAGCTATACCCCCGCTGGTCTGCCTCAATTGGAATGATATTTCCAGATTAAGCAAAATATCTGTCTATGAAACAAAACGCTTTCTCTGGATTCCTTATTCATCGAAACGTAATTGTTCAAAAAATTTTGATTTTGGATAAACATAACATCAGGGGGCACCCGGGTTTGAACCGAGGACCTCTCGATCTGCAGTCGAATGCTCTACCACTGAGCTATACCCCCGCTGCTCTGCCTCAATTGGAATGATATTTCGAGATTAAGCGAGATATCTGTCTGAAACAAAACGCTTTCTATGGATTCCTTATTCATCGAAACGTAATTGTTCAAAAAATTTTGATCTTGGATAAATATAACATCAGGGGGCACCCGGGTTTGAACCGAGGACCTCTCGATCTGCAGTCGAATGCTCTACCACTGAGCTATACCCCCGCTGCTCGGCCTCAATTAGAATGATATTTCCAGATTAAGCGAAATATCTGTCTGAAACAAAACGCTTTCTCTGGATTCCTTATTCATCGAAACGTAATTGTTCAAAAAATTTTGATCTTGGATAAACATAACATCAGGGGGCAGCCGGGTTTGAACCGAGGACCTCTCGATCTGCAGTCGAATGCTCTACCACTGAGCTATACCCCCGCTGCTCTGCCTCAATTGGAATGATATTTCGAGATTAAGAGAGATATCTGTCTGAAACAAAACGCTTTCTCTGGATTCCTTATTCATCGAAACGTAATTGTTCAAAAAATTTTGATCTTGGATAAATATAACATCAGGGGGCACCCGGGTTTGAACCGAGGACCTCTCGATCTGCAGTCGAATGCTCTACCACTGAGCTATACCCCCGCTGCTCTGCCTCAATTGGAATGATATTTCCAGATTAAGCGAAATATCTGTCTGAAACAAAACGCTTTCTCTGGATTCCTTATTCATCAAAACGTAATTGTTC
>NC_079157.1:14990201-14997701 GCF_947563725.1 Argiope bruennichi | reverse complement strand
CTCTACCACTGAGCTATACCCCCGCTGCTCTGCCTCAATTGGAATGATATTTCCAGATTAAGCGAAATATCTGTCTGAAACAAAACGCTTTCTCTGGATTCCTTATTCATCAAAACGTAATTGTTCAAAAAAATTTTGATCTTGGATAAACATAACATCAGAGAGCACCCGGGTTTGAACCGAGGACCTCTCGATCTGCAGTCGAATGCTCTACCACTGAGCTATAACCCCGCTGCTCTGCCTCAATTGGAATGATATTTCCAGATTAAGCGAAATATCTGTCTGAAACAAAACGCTTTCTCTGAATTCCTTATTCATCGAAACGTAATTGTTCAAAAAATTTGATCTTGGATAAACATAACATCAGGGGGCACCCGGGTTTGAACCGAGGACCTCTCGATCTGCAGTCGAATGCTCTACCATTGAGCTATACCCCCGCTGCTCTGCCTCAATTGGAATGATATTTCCAGATTAAGCGAGATATCTGTCTGAAACAAAACGCTTTCTCTGGATTCCTTATTCATCGAAACGTAATTGTTCAAAAAATTTTGATTTTGGATAAACATAACATCATGGGGCACCCGGGTTTGAACCGAGGACCTCTCGATCTGCAGTCGAATGCTCTACCAATGTGCTATACCCCCGCTGCTCTGCCTCAATTGGAATGATATTTCCAGATTAAGCGAAATATCTGTCTATGAAACAAAACGCTTTCTCTGGATTCCTTATTCATCGAAACGTAATTGTTCAAAAAATTTTGATCTTGGATAAACATAACATCAGGGGGCACCCGGGTTTGAACCGAGGACCTCTCGATCTGCAGTCGAATGCTCTACCACTGTGCTATACCCCTACTGCTCTGCTTCAATTGGAATGATATTTCGAGATTAAGCGAGATATCTGTCTGAAACAAAACGCTTTCTCTGGATTCCTTATTCATCGAAACGTAATTGTTCAAAAAATTTTGATCTTGGATAAACATAACATCAGGGGGCACCCGGGTTTGAACCGAGTACCTCTCGATCTGCAGTCGAATGCTCTACCACTGAGCTATACCCCCGCTGCTCTGCCATAATTGGAATGATATTTCCAGATTAAGCTAAATATCTGTCTGAAACAAAACGCTTTCTCTGGATTCCTTATTCATCGAAACATAATTGTTCAAAAAAATTTTGATCTTGGATAAACATAACATCAGAGAGCACCCGGGTTTGAACCGAGGACCTCTCGATCTGCAGTCGAATGCTCTACAACTGAGCTATACCCCCGCTGGTCTGCCTCAATTGGAATGATATTTCCAGATTAAGCGAAATATCTGTCTATGAAACAAAACGCTTTCTCTGGATTCCTTATTCATCGAAACGTAATTGTTCAAAAAATTTTGATTTTGGATAAACATAACATCAGGGGGCACCCGGGTTTGAACCGAGGACCTCTCGATCTGCAGTCGAATGCTCTACCACTGAGCTATACCCCCGCTGCTCTGCCTCAATTGGAATGATATTTCGAGATTAAGCGAGATATCTGTCTGAAACAAAACGCTTTCTATTGATTCCTTATTCATCGAAACGTAATTGTTCAAAAAATTTTGATCTTGGATAAATATAACATCAGGGGGCACCCGGGTTTGAACCGAGGACCTCTCGATCTGCAGTCGAATGCTCTACCACTGAGCTATACCCCCGCTGCTCTGCCTCAATTGGAATGATATTTCCAGATTAAGCGAAATATCTGTCTGAAACAAAACGCTTTCTCTGGATTCCTTATTCATCGAAACGTAATTGTTCAAAAAAATTTTGATCTTGGATAAACATAACATCAGAGAGCACCCCGGTTTGAACCGAGGACCTCTCGATCTGCAGTCGAATGCTCTACCACTGAGCTATAACCCCGCTGCTCTGCCTCAATTGGAATGATATTTCCAGATTAAGCGAAATATCTGTCTGAAACAAAACGCTTTCTCTGGATTCCTTATTCATCGAAACGTAATTGTTCAAAAAATTTTGATCTTGGATAAATATAACATCAGGGGGCACCCGGGTTTGAACCGAGGACCTCTCGATCTGCAGTCGAATGCTCTACCACTGAGCTATACCCCCGCTGCTCTGCCTCAATTGGAATGATATTTCCAGATTAAGCGAAATATCTGTCTGAAACAAAACGCTTTCTCTGGATTCCTTATTCATCAAAACGTAATTGTTCAAAAAAATTTTGATCTTGGATAAACATAACATCAGAGAGCACCCGGGTTTGAACCGAGGACCTCTCGATCTGCAGTCGAATGCTCTACCACTGAGCTATAACCCCGCTGCTCTGCCTCAATTGGAATGATATTTCCAGATTAAGCGAAATATCTGTCTGAAACAAAACGCTTTCTCTGAATTCCTTATTCATCGAAACGTAATTGTTCAAAAAATTTGATCTTGGATAAACATAACATCAGAGAGCACCCGGGTTTGAACCGAGGACCTCTCGATCTGTAGTCGAATGCTCTACCACTGTGCTATACCCCCACTGCGCTGCTTCAATTGGAATGATATTTCGAGATTAAGCGAGATATCTGTCTGAAACAAAACGCTTTCTCTGGATTCCTTATTCATCGAAACGTAATTGTTCAAAAAATTTTGATCTTGGATAAACATAACATCAGGGGGCACCCGGGTTTGAACCGAGGACCTCTCGATCTGCAGTCGAATGCTCTACCACTGAGCTATACCCCCGCTGCTCTGCCATAATTGGAATGATATTTCCAGATTAAGCGAAATATCTGTCTGAAACAAAACGCTTTCTCTGGATTCCTTATTCATCGAAACGTAATTGTTCAAAAAAATTTTGATCTTGGATAAACATAACATCAGAGAGCACCCGGGTTTGAACCGAGGACCTCTCGATCTGCAATCGAATGCTCTACCACTGAGCTATAACCCCGCTGCTCTGCCTGACTTGGAATGATATTTCCAGATTAAGCGAAATATCTGTGAAACAAAACGCTTTCTCTGGATTCCTTATTCATCGAAACGTAATTGTTCAAAAAATTTTGATCTTGGATAAACATAACATCAGAGAGCACCCGGGTTTGAACCGAGGACCTCTCGATATGCAGTCGAATGCTCTACCACTGAGCTATAACCCCTCTGCTCTGCCTCAATTGGAATGATATTTCCAGATTAAGCGAAATATCGGTCTGAAACAAAACGCTTTCTCTGGATTCCTTATTCATCGAAACGTAATTGTTCAAAAAAATTTGATCTCGGGTAAACATAACATAAGGGGGCACCCAGGTTTGAACCGAGGACCTCTCGATCTGCAGTCGAATGCTCTACCACTGTGCTATACCCCCGCTGCTCTGCCTCAATTGGAATGATATTTCGAGATTAAGCGAGATATCTGTCTGAAACAAAACGCTTTCTCTGGATTCCTTATTCATCGAAACGTAATTGTTCAAAAAATTTTGATCTTGGATAAACATAACATCAGGGGGCACGCGGGTTTGAACCGAGGATCTCTCGATCTGCAGTCGAATGCTCTACCACTGAGCTATACCCTCTCTGCTCTGCCTCAATTGGAATGATATTTCCAGATTAAGCGAAATATCTGTCTGAAACAAAACGCTTTCTCTGAATTCCTTATTCATCGAAACGTAATTGTTCAAAAAATTTTGATCTTGGATAAACATAACATCAGGGGGCACCCGGGTTTGAACCGAGGACCTCTCGATCTGCAGTCGAATGCTCTACCACTGAGCTATACCCTGGCTGCTCTGCCTCAATTGGAATGATATTTCCAGATTAAGCGAAATATCTGTCTGAAACAAAACGCTTTCTCTGAATTCCTTATTCATCGAAACGTAATTGTTCAAAAAATTTTGATCTTGGATAAACATAACATCATGGGCCACCCGGGTTTGAACCGAGGACTTTTCGATCTGCAGTCGAATGCTCTACCACTGAGCTATACCCCCGCTGCTCGGCCTCAATTGGAATGATATTTCCAGATTAAGCGAGATATCTGTCTGAAACAAAACGCTTTCTCTGGATTCCGTATTCATCGAAACGTAATTGTTCAAAAAATTTTGATCTTGGATAAACATAACATCAGAGGGCACCCGGGTTTGAACCGAGGACCTCTCGATCTGCAGTCGAATGCTCTACCACTGAGTTATACCCCCCCTGCTCTGCCTCAATTGGAATGATATTTCCAGATTAAGCGAAATATCTGTCTGAAACAAAACGCTTTCTCTGGATTCCTTATTCATCGAAACGTAATTGTTCAAAAAAATTTTGATCTTGGATAAACATAACATCAGAGAGCACCCGGGTTTGAACCGAGGACCTCTCGATCTGCAGTCGAATGCTCTACCACTGAGCTATAACCCCGCTGCTCTGCCTCAATTGGAATGATATTTCCAGATTAAGCGAAATATCTGTCTGAAACAAAACGCTTTCTCTGGATTCCTTATTCATCGAAACGTAATTGTTCAAAAAATTTTGATCTCGGGTAAACATAACATCAGGGGGCACCCAGGTTTGAACCGAGGACCTCTCGATCTGCAGTCGAATGCTCTACCACTGAGCTATACCCCCGCTATACTGCCTCCATTGGAATGATATTTCCAGATTAAGCGAAATATCTGTCTGAAACAAAACGCTTTCTCTGAATTCCTTATTCATCGAAACGTAATTGTTCAAAAAATTTTGATCTTGGATAAACATAACATCAGGGGGCACCCGGGTTTGAACCGAGGACCTCTCGATCTGCAGTCGAATGCTCTACCATTGAGCTATACCCCCGCTGCTCTGCCTCAATTGGAATGATATTTCCAGATTAAGCGAGATATCTGTCTGAAACAAAACGCTTTCTCTGGATTCCTTATTCATCGAAACGTAATTGTTCAAAAACTTTTGATTTTGGATAAACATAACATCATGGGGCACCCGGGTTTGAACCGAGGACCTCTCGATCTGCAGTCGAATGCTCTACCAATGTGCTATACCCCCGCTGCTCTGCCTCAATTGGAATGATATTTCCAGATTAAGCGAAATATCTGCCTGAAACAAAACGCTTTCTCTGGATTCCTTATTCATCGAAACGTAATTGTTCAAAAAATTTTGATCTTGGATAAACATAACATCAGGGGGCACCCGGGTTTGAACCGAGGACCTCTCGATCTGCAGTCGATTGCTCTACCACTGAGCTATGCCCTCGCTGCTCTGCCTCAATTGGAATGATATTTCCAGATTAAGCGAAATATCTGTCTGAAACAAAACGCTTTCTCTGGATTCCTTATTCATCGAAACATAATTGTTCAAAAAAATTTGATCTCGGGTAAACATAACATAAGGGGGCACCCGGGTTTTAACCGATGACCTCTCGATCTGCAGTCGAATGCTCTACCACTGTGCTATACCCCCACTGCTCTGCTTCAATTGGAATGATATTTCGAGATTAAGCGAGATATCTGTCTGAAACAAAACGCTTTCTCTGGATTCCTTATTCATCGAAACGTAATTGTTCAAAAAATTTTGATCTTGGATAATCATAAAATCAGGGGGCACCCGGGTTTGAACCGAGGACCTCTCGATCTGCAGTCGAATGCTCTACCACTGAGCTATACCCTGGCTGCTCTGCCTCAATTGGAATGATATTTCCAGATTAAGCGAAATATCTGTCTGAAACAAAACGCTTTCTCGGAATTCCTTATTCATCGAAACGTAATTGTTCAAAAAATTTTGACCTTGGATAAACATAACATCAGGGGGCACCCGGGTTTGAACCGAGGACCTCTCGATCTGCAGTCGATTGCTCTACCACTGAGCTATGCCCTCGCTGCTCTGCCTCAATTGGAATGATATTTCCAGATTAAGCGAAATATCTGTCTGAAACAAAACGCTTTCTCTGAATTCCTTATTCATCGAAACGTAATTGTTCAAAAAATTTGATCTTGGATAAACATAACATCAGGGGGCACCCGGGTTTGAACCGAGGACCTCTCGATCTGCAGTCGAATGCTCTACCACTGAGCTATACCCCCGCTGCTCTGCCATAATTGGAATGATATTTCCAGATTAAGCGAAATATGTGTCTTAAACAAAACGCTTTCTCTGGATTCCTTATTCATCGAAACGTAATTGTTCAAAAAAAATTTTGATCTTGGATAAACATAACATCAGAGAACACCCGGGTTTGAACCGAGGACCTCTCGATCTGCAGTCGAATGCTCTACCACTGAGCTATAACCCCGCTGCTCTGCCTCAATTGGAATGATAATTCCAGATTAAGCGAAATATCTGTCTTAAACAAAACGCTTTCTCTGGATTCCTTATTCATCGAAATGTAATTGTTCAAAAACTTTTGATCTCGGGTAAACATAACATCAGGGGGCACCCACGTTTGAACCTAGGACCTCTCCATCTGCAGTCGAATGCTCTACCACTGAGCTATACCCCCGCTATACTGCCTCAATTGGAATGATATTTCCAGATTAAGCGAAATATCTGTCTGAAACAAAACGCTTTCTCTGAATTCCTTATTCATCGAAACGTAATTGTTCAAATAATTTTGACCTTGGATAAACATAACATCAGGGGGCACCCAGGTTTGAACCGAGGACCTCTCGATCTGCAGTCGAATGCTCTACCATTGAGCTATACCCCCGCTGCTCTGCCTCAATTGGAATGATATTTCCAGATTAAGCGAGATATCTGTCTGAAACAAAACGCTTTCTCTGGATTCCTTATTCATCGAAACGTAATTGTTCAAAAAATTTTGATTTTGGATAAACATAACATCATGGGGCACCCGGGTTTGAACCGAGGACCTCTCGGTCTGCAGTCGAATGCTCTACCAATGTGCTATACCCCCGATGCTCTGCCTCAATTGGAATGATATTTCCAGATTAAGCGAAATATCTGTCTATGAAACAAAACGCTTTCTCTGGATTCCTTATTCATCGAAACGTAATTGTTCAAAAAATTTTGATCTTGGATAAACATAACATCAGGGGGCACCCGGGTTTGAACCGAGGACCTCTCGATCTGCAGTCGAATGCTCTACCACTGAGTTATACCCCCCCTGCTCTGCCTCAATTGGAATGATATTTCTAGATTAAGCGAAATATCTGTCTGAAACAAAACGCTTTCTCTGAATTCCTTATTCATCGAAAAGTAATTGTTCCAAAAATTTTGATCTTGGATAAACATAACATCAGAGGGCAACCATGTTTGAACCGAGGACCTCTCGATCTGCAGTAGAATGCTCTACCACTGAGCTATACCCCCGCTGCTCTGCCTCAATTGGAATGATATTTCCAGATTAAGCGAAATATCTGTCTATGAAACAAAACGCTTGCTTTCTCTGGATTCCTTATTCATCGAAACGTAATTGTTCAAAAAATTTTGATCTTGGATAAACATAACATCAGGGGGCACCCGGGTTTGAACCGAGGACCTCTCGATTTGCAGTCGAATGCTCTACCATTGAGTTATACCCCCCCCCCCCCGG
>NC_079157.1:14982701-14987701 GCF_947563725.1 Argiope bruennichi | reverse complement strand
TGAGCTATACCCCCGCTGCTCTGCCTCAATTGGAATGATATTTCCAGATTAAGCGAAATATCTGTCTATGAAACAAAACGCTTTCTCTGGATTCCTTATTCATCGAAACGTAATTGTTCAAAAAATTTTGATCTTGGATAAACATAACATCAGGGGGCACCCGGGTTTGAACCGAGGACGTCTCGATCTGCAGTCGAATGCTCTACCATTGAGTTATACCCCCCCTGCTCTGCCTCAATTGGAATGATATTTCTAGATTAAGCGAAATATCTGTCTGAAACAAAACGCTTTCTCTGAATTCCTTATTCATCGAAAAGTAATTGTTCCAAAAATTTTGATCTTGGATAAACATAACATCAGAGGGCAACCATGTTTGAACCGAGGACCTCTCGATCTGCAGTAGAATGCTCTACCACTGAGCTATACCCCCGCTGCTCTGCCTCAATTGGAATGATATTTCCAGATTAAGCGAAATATCTGTCTATGAAACAAAACGCTTTCTCTGAATTCCTTATTCATCGAAAAGTAATTGTTCAAAAAATTTTGATCTTGGATAAACATAACATCAGGGGGCACCCGGGTTTGAACCGAGGACCTCTCGATCTGCAGTCGAATGCTCTAGCACTGAGCTATACCCCCGCTACTCTGCCTCAATTGGAATGATATTTCCAGATTAAGCGAAATATCTGTCTATGAAACAAAACGCTTTCTCTGGATTCCTTATTCATCGAAACGTAATTGTTCAAAAAATTTTGATTTTGGATAAACATAACATCAGGGGGCAACCGGGGTTGAACCGAGGACTTCTCGATCTGCAGTCGAATGCTCTACCACTGAGCTATACCCTGTCTGCTCTGCCTCATTTGGAATGATATTTCGAGATTAAGCGAGATATCTGTCTGAAACAAAACGCTTTCTCTGGATTCCTTATTCATCGAAACGTAATTGTTCAAAAAATTTTGATCTTGGATAAATATAACATCAGGGGGCACTCGGGTTTGAACCGTGGACCTCTCGATCGGCAGTTGAATGCTCTACCACTGTGCTATACCCCCGCTGCTCTGCGTGAATTGGAATGATATTTCCAGATTAAGCGAAATATCTGTGAATCAAAACGCTTTCTCTGGATTCCTTATTCATCGAAACGTAATTGTTCAAAAAATTTTGATCTTGGATAAACATAACATCAGGGGGCACCCGGGTTTGAACCGAGGACCTCTCGATCTGCAGTCGAATGCTCTACCACAGAGCTATACCCCCGCTGCTCTGCCTCAATTGGAATGATATTTCCAGATTAAGCGAGATATCTGTCTATGAAACAAAACGCTTGCTTTCTCTGGATTCCTTATTCATCGAAACGTAATTGTTCAAAAAATTTTGATTTTGGATAAACATAACATCAGGGGGCACCCGGGTTTGAACCGTGGACCTCTCGATCTGCAGTTGAATGCTCTACCACTGAGCTATACCCCCGCTGCTCTGCCTCAATTGGAATGATATTTCTAGATTAAGCGAAATATCTGTCTGAAACAAAACGCTTTCTCTGGATTCCTTATTCAACGAAACGTAATTGTTCAAAACATTTTGATCTTGGATAAACATAACATCAGAGAGCACCCGGGTTTGAACCGAGGACCTCTCGATCTGCAGTCGAATGCTCTACCACTGAGCTATAAGCCCGCTGCTCTGCCTCAATTGGAATGATATTTCCAGATTAAGCGAAATATCTGTCTGAAACAAAACGCTTTCTCTGGATTCCTTATTCATCGAAACGTAATTGTTCAAAAAATTTTGATCTCGGGTATACATAACATAAGGGGGCACCCAGGTTTGAACCGAGGTCTTCTCGATCTGCAGTCGAATGCTCTACCACTGTGCTATACCCCCGCTGCTCTGCTTCAATTGGAATGATATTTCGAGATTAAGCGAGATATCTGTCTGAAACAAAACGCTTTCTCTGGATTCCTTATTCATCCAAACGTAATTGTTCAAAAAATTTTGATCTCGGGTAAACATAACATCAGGGGGCACCCAGGTTTGAACCGAGGACCTCTCGATCGGCAGTTGAATGCTCTACCACTGTGCTATACCTCCGCTGCTCTGCGTGAATTGGAATGATATTTCCAGATTAAGCGAAATATCTGTGAATCAAAACGCTTTCTCTGGATTCCTTATTCATCGAAACGTAATTGTTCAAAAAATTTTGATCTTGGATAAACATAACATCAGGGGGCACCCGGGTTTGAACCGAGGACCTCTCGATCTGCAGTCGAATGCTCTACCACAGAGCTATACCCCCGCTGCTCTGCCTCAATTGGAATGATATTTCCAGATTAAGCGAGATATCTGTCTATGAAACAAAACGCTTGCTTTCTCTGGATTCCTTATTCATCGAAACGTAATTGTTCAAAAAATTTTGATTTTGGATAAACATAACATCAGGGGGCACCCGGGTTTGAACCGTGGACCTCTCGATCTGCAGTTGAATGCTCTACCACTGAGCTATACCCCCGCTGCTCTGCCTGAATTGGAATGATATTTCCAGATTAAGCGAAATATCTGTGAAACAAAACGCTTTCTCTGGATTCCTTATTCAACGAAACGTAATTGTTCAAAACATTTTGATCTTGGATAAACATAACATCAGAGAGCACCCGGGTTTGAACCGAGGACCTCTCGATCTGCAGTCGAATGCTCTACCACTGAGCTATAAGCCCGCTGCTCTGCCTCAATTGGAATGATATTTCCAGATTAAGCGAAATATCTGTCTGAAACAAAACGCTTTCTCTGGATTCCTTATTCATCCAAACGTAATTGTTCAAAAAATTTTGATCTCGGGTAAACATAACATAAGGGGGCACCCAGATTTGAACCGAGGACCTCTCGATCTGCAGTCGAATGCTCTACCACTGTGCTATACCCCCACTGCTCTGCTTCAATTGGAATGATATTTCGAGATTAAGCGAGATATCTGTCAAACAAAACGCTTTCTCTGGATTCCTTATTCATCGAAAAGTAATTGTTCCAAAAATTTTGATCTTGGATAAACATAACATCAGAGGGCAACCATGTTTGAACCGAGGACCTCTCGATCTGCAGTAGAATGCTCTACCACTGAGCTATACCCCCGCTGCTCTGCCTCAATTGGAATGATGTTTCCAGATTAAGCGAAATATCTGTCTATGAAACAAACCGCTTTCTCTGGATTCCTTATTCATCGAAACGTAATTGTTCAAAAAATTTTGATCTTGGATAAACATAACATCAGGGGGCACCCGGGTTTGAACCGAGGACCTCTCGATCTGCAGTCGAATGCTCTAGCACTGAGCTATACCCCCGCTACTCTGCCTCAATTGGAATGATATTTCCAGATTAAGCGAAATATCTGTCTATGAAACAAAACGCTTTCTCTGGATTCCTTATTCATCGAAACGTAATTGTTCAAAAAATTTTGATTTTGGATAAACATAACATCAGGGGGCAACCGGGGTTGAACCGAGGACTTCTCGATCTGCAGTCGAATGCTCTACCACTGAGCTATACCCTGTCTGCTCTGCCTCATTTGGAATGATATTTCGAGATTAAGCGAGATATCTGTCTGAAACAAAACGCTTTCTCTGGATTCCTTATTCATCGAAACGTAATTGTTCAAAAAATTTTGATCTTGTATAAATATAACATCAGGGGGCACTCGGGTTTGAACCGTGGACCTCTCGATCGGCAGTTGAATGCTCTACCACTGTGCTATACCCCCGCTGCTCTGCGTGAATTGGAATGATATTTCCAGATTAAGCGAAATATCTGTGAATCAAAACGTTTTCTCTGGATTCCTTATTCATCGAAACGTAATTGTTCAAAAAATTTTGATCTTGGATAAACATAACATCAGGGGGCACCCGGGTTTGAACCGAGGACCTCTCGATCTGCAGTTGAATGCTCTACCACTGAGCTATACCCCCGCTGCTCTGCCTGAATTGGAATGATATTTCCAGATTAAGCGAAATATCTGTGAAACAAAACGCTTTCTCTGGATTCCTTATTCCTCGAAACGTAATTGTTCAAAAAATTTTGATCTTGGATAAACATAAAATCAGGGGGCACCCGGGTTTGAACCGAGGACATCTCGATCTGCAGTCGAATGCTCTACCACTGAGCTATACCCTCGCTGCTCTGCCTCAATTGGAATGATATTTCCAGATTAAGCGAAATATCTGTCTGAAACAAAACGCTTTCTCTGGATTCCTTATTCATCCAAACGTAATTGTTCAAAAAATTTTGATCTCGGGTAAACATAACATAAGGGGGCACCCAGGTTTGAACCGAGGACCTCTCGATCTGCAGTCGAATGCTCTACCACTGTGCTATACCCCCACTGCTCTGCTTCAATTGGAATGATATTTCGAGATTAAGCGAGATATCTGTCTGAAACAAAACGCTTTCTCTGGATTCCTTATTCATCGAAACGTAATTGTTCAAAAAATTTTGATCTTGGATAAACATAAAATCAGGGGGCACCCGGGTTTGAACCGAGGACCTCTCGATCTGCAGTCGAATGCTCTACCACTGAGCTATACCCTGGCTGCTCTGCCTCAATTGGAATGATATTTCCAGATTAAGCGAAATATCTGTCTGATACAAAACGCTTTCTCTGAATTCCTTATTCATCGAAACGTAATTGTTCAAAAAATTTTGATCTTGGATAAACATAACATCAGGGGGCACCCGGGTTTCAACCGAGGACCTCTCGATCTGCAGTCGAATGCTCTACCACTGAGCTATACCCCCGCTGCTCTGCCATAATTGGAATGATATTTCCAGATTAAGCGAAATATCTGTCTGAAACAAAAAGCTTTCTCTGGATTCCTTATTCATCGAAACGTAATTGTTCAAAAAAATTTTGATCTTGGATAAACATAACATCAGAGAGCACCCGGGTTTGAACCGAGGACCTCTCGATCTGCAGTCGAATGCTCTACCACTGAGCTATAACTCCGCTGCTC
>NC_079157.1:14970201-14980201 GCF_947563725.1 Argiope bruennichi | reverse complement strand
TCTGCCTGAATTGGAATGATATTTCCAGATTAAGCGAAATATCTGTGAAACAAAACGCTTTCTCTGGATTCCTTATTCCTCGAAACGTAATTGTTCAAAAAATTTTGATCTTGGATAAACATAAAATCAGGGGGCACCCGGGTTTGAACCGAGGACCTCTCGATCTGCAGTCGAATGCTCTACCACTGAGCTATAAGCCCGCTGCTCTGCCTCAATTGGAATGATATTTCCAGATTAAGCGAAATATCTGTCTGAAACAAAACGCTTTCTCTGGATTCCTTATTCATCGAAACGTAATTGTTCAAAAAATTTTGATCTCGGGTATACATAACATAAGGGGGCACCCAGGTTTGAACCGAGGTCTTCTCGATCTGCAGTCGAATGCTCTACCACTGTGCTATACCCCCGCTGCTCTGCTTCAATTGGAATGATATTTCGAGATTAAGCGAGATATCTGTCTGAAACAAAACGCTTTCTCTGGATTCCTTATTCATCCAAACGTAATTGTTCAAAAAATTTTGATCTCGGGTAAACATAACATCAGGGGGCACCCAGGTTTGAACCGAGGACCTCTCGATCGGCAGTTGAATGCTCTACCACTGTGCTATACCTCCGCTGCTCTGCGTGAATTGGAATGATATTTCCAGATTAAGCGAAATATCTGTGAATCAAAACGCTTTCTCTGGATTCCTTATTCATCGAAACGTAATTGTTCAAAAAATTTTGATCTTGGATAAACATAACATCAGGGGGCACCCGGGTTTGAACCGAGGACCTCTCGATCTGCAGTCGAATGCTCTACCACAGAGCTATACCCCCGCTGCTCTGCCTCAATTGGAATGATATTTCCAGATTAAGCGAGATATCTGTCTATGAAACAAAACGCTTGCTTTCTCTGGATTCCTTATTCATCGAAACGTAATTGTTCAAAAAATTTTGATTTTGGATAAACATAACATCAGGGGGCACCCGGGTTTGAACCGTGGACCTCTCGATCTGCAGTTGAATGCTCTACCACTGAGCTATACCCCCGCTGCTCTGCCTGAATTGGAATGATATTTCCAGATTAAGCGAAATATCTGTGAAACAAAACGCTTTCTCTGGATTCCTTATTCAACGAAACGTAATTGTTCAAAACATTTTGATCTTGGATAAACATAACATCAGAGAGCACCCGGGTTTGAACCGAGGACCTCTCGATCTGCAGTCGAATGCTCTACCACTGAGCTATAAGCCCGCTGCTCTGCCTCAATTGGAATGATATTTCCAGATTAAGCGAAATATCTGTCTGAAACAAAACGCTTTCTCTGGATTCCTTATTCATCGAAACGTAATTGTTCAAAAAATTTTGATCTCGGGTATACATAACATAAGGGGGCACCCAGGTTTGAACCGAGGTCTTCTCGATCTGCAGTCGAATGCTCTACCACTGTGCTATACCCCCGCTGCTCTGCTTCAATTGGAATGATATTTCGAGATTAAGCGAGATATCTGTCTGAAACAAAACGCTTTCTCTGGATTCCTTATTCCTCGAAACGTAATTGTTCAAAAAATTTTGATCTTGGATAAACATAACATCAGGGGGCACCCGGGTTTGAACCGAGGACCTCTAGATCTGCAGTCGAATGCTCTACCACTGAGCTATACCCTCGCTGCTCTGCCTCAATTGGAATGATATTTCCAGATTAAGCGAAATATCTGTCTGAAACAAAACGCTTTCTCTGGATTCCTTATTCATCCAAACGTAATTGTTCAAAAAATTTTGATCTCGGGTAAACATAACATAAGGGGGCACCCAGATTTGAACCGAGGACCTCTCGATCTGCAGTCGAATGCTCTACCACTGTGCTATACCCCCACTGCTCTGCTTCAATTGGAATGATATTTCGAGATTAAGCGAGATATCTGTCAAACAAAACGCTTTCTCTGGATTCCTTATTCATCGAAAAGTAATTGTTCCAAAAATTTTGATCTTGGATAAACATAACATCAGAGGGCAACCATGTTTGAACCGAGGACCTCTCGATCTGCAGTAGAATGCTCTACCACTGAGCTATACCCCCGCTGCTCTGCCTCAATTGGAATGATGTTTCCAGATTAAGCGAAATATCTGTCTATGAAACAAACCGCTTTCTCTGGATTCCTTATTCATCGAAACGTAATTGTTCAAAAAATTTTGATCTTGGATAAACATAACATCAGGGGGCACCCGGGTTTGAACCGAGGACCTCTCGATCTGCAGTCGAATGCTCTAGCACTGAGCTATACCCCCGCTACTCTGCCTCAATTGGAATGATATTTCCAGATTAAGCGAAATATCTGTCTATGAAACAAAACGCTTTCTCTGGATTCCTTATTCATCGAAACGTAATTGTTCAAAAAATTTTGATTTTGGATAAACATAACATCAGGGGGCAACCGGGGTTGAACCGAGGACTTCTCGATCTGCAGTCGAATGCTCTACCACTGAGCTATACCCTGTCTGCTCTGCCTCATTTGGAATGATATTTCGAGATTAAGCGAGATATCTGTCTGAAACAAAACGCTTTCTCTGGATTCCTTATTCATCGAAACGTAATTGTTCAAAAAATTTTGATCTTGTATAAATATAACATCAGGGGGCACTCGGGTTTGAACCGTGGACCTCTCGATCGGCAGTTGAATGCTCTACCACTGTGCTATACCCCCGCTGCTCTGCGTGAATTGGAATGATATTTCCAGATTAAGCGAAATATCTGTGAATCAAAACGTTTTCTCTGGATTCCTTATTCATCGAAACGTAATTGTTCAAAAAATTTTGATCTTGGATAAACATAACATCAGGGGGCACCCGGGTTTGAACCGAGGACCTCTCGATCTGCAGTTGAATGCTCTACCACTGAGCTATACCCCCGCTGCTCTGCCTGAATTGGAATGATATTTCCAGATTAAGCGAAATATCTGTGAAACAAAACGCTTTCTCTGGATTCCTTATTCCTCGAAACGTAATTGTTCAAAAAATTTTGATCTTGGATAAACATAAAATCAGGGGGCACCCGGGTTTGAACCGAGGACATCTCGATCTGCAGTCGAATGCTCTACCACTGAGCTATACCCTCGCTGCTCTGCCTCAATTGGAATGATATTTCCAGATTAAGCGAAATATCTGTCTGAAACAAAACGCTTTCTCTGGATTCCTTATTCATCCAAACGTAATTGTTCAAAAAATTTTGATCTCGGGTAAACATAACATAAGGGGGCACCCAGGTTTGAACCGAGGACCTCTCGATCTGCAGTCGAATGCTCTACCACTGTGCTATACCCCCACTGCTCTGCTTCAATTGGAATGATATTTCGAGATTAAGCGAGATATCTGTCTGAAACAAAACGCTTTCTCTGGATTCCTTATTCATCGAAACGTAATTGTTCAAAAAATTTTGATCTTGGATAAACATAAAATCAGGGGGCACCCGGGTTTGAACCGAGGACCTCTCGATCTGCAGTCGAATGCTCTACCACTGAGCTATACCCTGGCTGCTCTGCCTCAATTGGAATGATATTTCCAGATTAAGCGAAATATCTGTCTGATACAAAACGCTTTCTCTGAATTCCTTATTCATCGAAACGTAATTGTTCAAAAAATTTTGATCTTGGATAAACATAACATCAGGGGGCACCCGGGTTTCAACCGAGGACCTCTCGATCTGCAGTCGAATGCTCTACCACTGAGCTATACCCCCGCTGCTCTGCCATAATTGGAATGATATTTCCAGATTAAGCGAAATATCTGTCTGAAACAAAAAGCTTTCTCTGGATTCCTTATTCATCGAAACGTAATTGTTCAAAAAAATTTTGATCTTGGATAAACATAACATCAGAGAGCACCCGGGTTTGAACCGAGGACCTCTCGATCTGCAGTCGAATGCTCTACCACTGAGCTATAACTCCGCTGCTCTGCCTCAATTGGAATGATATTTCCAGATTAAGCGAAATATCTGTCTGAAACAAAACGCTTTCTCTGGATTCCTTATTCATCGAAACGTAATTGTTCAAAAAAATTTGATCTTGGATAAACATAACATCAGGGGGCACCCGGGTTTGAACCGAGGACCTCTCGATCTGCAGTCGAATGCTCTACCACTGAGCTATACCCCCGCTACTCTGCCTCAATTGGAATGATATTTCCAGATTAAGCGAAATATCTGTGTATGAAACAAAACGCTTTCTCTGGATTCCTTATTCATCGAAACGTAATTGTTCAAAAAATTTTGATTTTGGATAAACATAACATCAGGGGGCACCCGGGTTTGAACCGAGGACTTCTCGATCTGCAGTCGAATGCTCTACCACTGATCTATACCCTGGCTGCTCTGCCTCAATTGGAATGATATTTCGAGATTAAGCGAGATATCTGTCTGAAACAAAACGCTTTCTCTGGATTCCTTATTCATCGAAACGTAATTGTTCAAAAAATTTTGATCTTGGATAAACATAACATCAGGGGGCACCCGGGTTTGAACCGAGGACTTCTCGATCTGCAGTCGAATGCTCTACCACTGAGCTATACCCTGGCTGCTCTGCCTCAATTGGAATGATATTTCGAGATTAAGCGAGATATCTGTCAAACAAAACGCTTTCTCTGGATTCCTTATTCATCGAAACGTAATTGTTCAAAAAATTTTGACCTTGGATAAATATAACATCAGGGGGCACCCGGGTTTGAACCGTGGACCTCTCGATCTGCAGTTGAATGCTCTACCACTGAGCTATACCCCCGCTGCTCTGCCTGAATTGGAATGATATTTCCAGATTAAGCGAAATATCTGTGAAACAAAACGCTTTCTCTGGATTCCTTATTCAACGAAACGTAATTGTTCATAAAATTTTGATCTTGGATAAACATAACATCAGAGAGCACCCGGGGTTGAACCGAGGACCTCTCGATCTGCAGTCGAATGCTCTACCACTGAGCTATAACCCCGCTGCTCTGCCTCAATTGGAATGATATTTCCAGATTAAGCGAAATATCTGTGAAACAAAACGCTTTCTCTGGATTCCTTATTCAACGAAACGTAATTGTTCATAAAATTTTGATCTTGGATAAACATAACATCAGTGAGCACCCGGGTTTGAACCGAGGACCTCTCGATCTGCAGTCGAATGCTCTACCACTGAGCTATAAACCCGCTGCTCTGCCTCAATTGGAATGATATTTCCAGATTAAGCGAAATATCTGTCTGAAACAAAACGCTTTCTCTGGATTCCTTATTCATCGAAACGTAATTGTTCAAAAGATTTTGATCTTGGGTAAACATAACATAAGGGGGCACCCAGGTTTGAACCGAGGACCTCTCGATCTGCAGTCGAATGCTCTACGACTGTGCTATACCCCCGCTGCTCTGCTTCAATTGGAATGATATTTCGAGATTAAGCGAGATATCTGTCTGAAACAAAACGCTTTCTCTGGATTCCTTATTCATCGAAACGTAATTGTTCAAAAAATTTTGATCTTGGATAAACATAACATCAGGGGGCACCCGGGTTTCAACCGAGGACCTCTCGATCTGCAGTCGAATGCTCTACCACTGAGCTATACCCCCGCTGCTTTGCCATAATTGGAATGATATTTCCAGATTAAGCGAAATATCTGTCTGAAACAAAACGCTTTCTCTGGATTCCTTATTCATCGAAACGTAATTGTTCAAAAAAATTTTGATCTTGGATAAACATAACATCAGAGAGCACCCGGGTTTGAACCGAGGACCTCTCGATCTGCAGTCGAATGCTCTACCACTGAGCTATAACTCCGCTGCTCTGTCTCAATTGGAATGATATTTCCAGATTAAGCGAAATATCTGTCTGAAACAAAACGCTTTCTCTGGATTCCTTATTCATCGAAACGTAATTGTTCTAAAAAATTTGATCTTGGATAAACATAACATCAGGGGGCACCCGGGTTTGAACCGAGGACCTCTCGATCTGCAGTCGAATGCTCTACCACTGAGCTATACCCCCGCTACTCTGCCTCAATTGGAATGATATTTCCAGATTAAGCGAAATATCTGTATGAAACAAAACGCTTTCTCTGGATTCCTTATTCATCGAAACGTAATTGTTCAATAAATTTTGATTTTGGATAAACATAACATCAGGGGGCACCCGGGTTTGAACCGAGGACTTCTCGATCTGCAGTGGAATGCTCTACCACTGAGCTATACCCTGGCTGCTCTGCCTCAATTGGAATGATATTTCGAGATTAAGCGAGATATCTGTCTGAAACAAAACGCTTTCTCTGGATTCCTTATACATCGAAACGTAATTGTTCAAAAAATTTTGATCTTGGATAAATATAACATCAGGGGGCACCTGGGTTTGAACCGTGGACCTCTCGATCTGCAGTTGAATGCTCTACCACTGAGCTATACCCCCGCTGCTCTGCCTGAATTGGAATGATATTTCCAGATTAAGCGAAATATCTGTGAAACAAAACGCTTTCTCTGGATTCCTTATTCAACGAAACGTAATTGTTCATAAAATTTTGATCTTGGATAAACATAACATCAGAGAGCACCCGGGTTTGAACCGAGGACCTCTCGATCTGCAGTCGAATGCTCTACCACTGAGCTATAACCCCGCTGCTTCTGCCTCAATTGGAATGATATTTCCAGATTAAGCGAAATATCTGTGAAACAAAACGCTTTCTCTGGATTCCTTATTCAACGAAACGTAATTGTTCATAAAATTTTGATCTTGGATAAACATAACATCAGAGAGCACCCAGGTTTGAACCGAGGACCTCTCGATCTGCAGTCGAATGCTCTACCACTGAGCTATAAACCCGCTGCTCTGCCTCAATTGGAATGATATTTCCAGATTAAGCGAAATATCTGTCTGAAACAAAACGCTTTCTCTGGATTCCTTATTCATCGAAACGTAATTGTTCAAAAGATTTTGATCTCGGGTAAACATAACATAAGGGGGCACCCAGGTTTGAACCGAGGACCTCTCGATCTGCAGTCGAATGCTCTACCACTGTGCTATACCCCCGCTGCTCTGCTTCAATTGGAATGATATTTCGAGATTAAGCGAGATATCTGTCTGAAACAAAACGCTTTCTCTGGATTCCTTATTCATCGAAACGTAATTGTTCAAAAAATTTTGATCTTGGATAAACATAACATCAGGGGGCACCCGGGTTTGAACCGAGGACCTCTCGATCTGCAGTCGAATGCTCTACCACTGAGCTATACCCTGGCTGCTCTGCCTTAATTGGAATGATATTTCCAGATTAAGCGAAATATCTGTCTGACACAAAACGCTTTCTCTGAATTCCTTATTCATCGAAACGTAATTGTTCAAAAAATTTTGATCTTGGATAAACATAACATCAGGGGGCACCCGGGTTTGAACCGAGGACCTCTCGATCTGCAGTCGAATGCTCTACCACTGAGCTATACCCCCGCTGCTCTGCCATAATTGGAATGATATTTCCAGATTAAGCGAAATATCTGTCTGAAACAAAACGCTTTCTCTGGATTCCTTATTCATCGAAACGTAATTGTTCAAAAAAATTTGATCTTGGATAAACATAACATCAGGGGGCACACGGGTTTGACCCGAGGACCTCTCGATCTGCAGTCGAATGCTCTTCCACTGAGCTATACCCCCGCTACTCTGCCTCAATTGGAATGATATTTGCAGATTAAGCGAAATATCTGTCTATGAAAAAAAAACGCTTTCTCTGGATTCCTTATTCATCGAAACGTAATTGTTCAAAAAATTTTGATTTTGGATAAACATAACATCAGGGGGCACCCGGGTTTGAACCGAGGACTTCTCGATCTGCAGTGGAATGCTCTACCACTGAGCTATACCCTGGCTGCTCTGCCTCAATTGGAATGATATTTCGAGATTAAGTGAGATATGTGTCTGAAACAAAACGCTTTCTCTGGATTCCTTATTCATCGAAACGTAATTGTTCAAAAAATTTTGATCTTGGATAAATATAACATCAGGGGGCACCCGGGTTTGAACCGTGGACCTCTCGATCTGCAGTTGAATGCTCTACCACTGAGCTATACCCCCGCTGCTCTGCCTGAATTGGAATGATATTTCCAGATTAAGCGAAATATCTGTGAAACAAAACGCTTTCTCTGGATTCCTTATTCATCGAAACGTAATTGTTCAAAAAATTTTGATCTTGGATAAACATAACATCAGAGAGCACCCGGGTTTGTAACGAGGACCTCTCGATCTGCAGTCGAATGCTCTACAACTGAGCTATAACCCCGCTGCTCTGCCTCAATTGGAATGATATTTCCAGATTAAGCGAAATATCTGTCTGAAACAAAACGCTTTCTCTGGATTCCTTATTCATCGAAACGTAATTGTTCAAAAAATTTTGATCTTGGATAAACCTAACATCAGGGGGCACGCGGGTTTGAACCGAGGACCTCTCGATCTGCAGTCGAATGCTCTACCACTGAGCTATACCCTCTCTGCTCTGCCTCAATTGGAATGATATTTCCAGATTAAGCGAAATATCTGTCTGAAACAAAACGCCTTCTCTGAATTCCTTATTCATCGAAACGTAATTGTTCAAAAAATTTTGATCTTGGATAAACATAACATCAGGGGGCACCCGGGTTTGAACCGAGGACCTCTCGATCTGCAGTCGAATGCTCTACCACTGAGCTATACCCTGGCTGCTCTGCCTCAATTGGAATGATATTACCAGATTAAGCGAAATATCTGTCTGAAACAAAACGCTTTCTCTGAATTCTTTATTCATCGAAACGTAATTGTTCAAAAAATTTTGATCTTGGATAAACATAACATCAGGGGGCACCGGGTTTGAACCAAGGACTTCTCGATCTGCTGTCGAATGCTCTACCACTGAGCTATACCCCCGCTGCTCGGCCTCAATTGGAATGATATTTCCAGATTAAGCGAGATATCTGTCTATGAAACAAAACGCTTTCTGTGGATTCCTTATTCATCGAAACGTAATTGTTCAAAAAATTTTGATCTTGGATAAACATAACATCAGGGGGCACCCGGGTTTGAACCGAGGACCTCTCGATCTGCAGTCGAATTCTCTACCACTGAGCTATACCCCCGCTGCTCTGCCTCAATTGGAATGATATTTCCAGATTAAGCGAGATATCTGTCTGAAAAAAAACGCTTGCTTTCTCTGGATTCCTTATTCATCGAAACGTAATTGTTCAAAAAATTTTGATTTTGGATAAACATAACATCCGGGGGCACCCGGGTTTGAACCGAGGACCTCTCGATCTGCAGTCGAATGCTCTACCACTGAGTTATACCCCCCCCTGCTCTGCTTCAATTGGAATGATATTTCTAGATTAAGCGAAATATCTGTCTGAAACAAAACGCTTTCTCTGAATTCCTTATTCATCGAAAAGTAATTGTTCCAAAAATTTTGATCTTGGATAAACATAACATCAGAGGGCACCCGGGTTTGAACCGAGGACCTCTCGATCTGCAGTCGAATGCTCTACCACTGAGTTATACCGCCCTGCTCTGCCTCAATTGGAATGATATTTCTAGATTAAGCGAAATATCTGTCAAACAAAACGCTTTCTCTGAATTCCTTATTCATCGAAAAGTAATTGTTCCAAAAATTTTGATCTTGGATAAACATAACATCAGAGGGCAACCATGTTTGAACCGAGGACCTCTCGATCTGCAGTAGAATGCTCTACCACTGAGCTATACCCCCGCTGCTCTGCCTCAATTGGAATGATATTTCCAGATTAAGAGAAATATCTGTCTGAAACAAAAAGCTTGCTTTCTCTGGATTCCTTATTCATCGAAACGTAATTGTTCAAAAAATTTTGATCTTGGATAAACATAACATCAGGGGGCACCCGGGTTTGAACCGAGGACCTCTCGATCTGCAGTCGAATGCTCTACCATTGAGTTATACCCCCCCTGCTCTGCGTCAATTGGAATGATATTTCTAGATTAAGCGAAATATCTGTCTGAAACAAAACGCTTT